>NC_081412.1:596150481-596199481 GCF_030272615.1 Cryptomeria japonica | reverse complement strand
AGGAATGAGCCTATGGGCTAAAACCTCTTTAGCTAAGAGCCAAGGACTAAGGGGTAACCATTCCACCAAATTTGCCCAGGGTACAATCCCAACCTCATCCTTTATGATGTCGGAGCCTTTGCACTTAGCATGACTTGATCCCTAGTGGGCTCAATTGGAGCCATTCAACTTTGAAGCAGTAGACCAAGGGCCCATTGACACAATTACTATATTTAATTTTAAAATAAAAGGACAAAATTTTCAAAACTTTTTAATTTACTTTATAATTAGATAATCATTAATTGTGAAAGCTTAAAAAAAATAAAAATTCATACTTTTAAAAAGAGCAAATCTTTTAGTACTACTCATTTAAAAAAAAAACTTATTAGCACACATGACAATGCAAATAAACCAACATAAATTTAAGTGACAACCCAAATGTGAAATATTCTAAGCAAAGGTTGGGAGGATCTTTTGTGAATCAACTTCAAGGATTCACTATTCAAAGAGATCATAGATAAAATTATCCATGAAAGAAAAGTATATGTATCTCCATTTCATGTGGAAGCACAACACTGCAATCATGGTAGCAAATCCCACTCCGTAACTTAACCCCACTCCCACTACCCACCATCGATCCATCACATCTACATCTACACTTTTAGTGGATGTATTATTCAATTCTTTGTAATTATATTGTCTACCAAAACCAGGACTCTCTGTCCTATTTTCAAGGGGAGGTCCATGAAGATTAGGATTTCCTCGAAAAGAAGAAACCTCAAAGGTTGAAAACTGCTTCCCTTGTGGTATTAACCCTGACAACATGTTGTCAGAAAGATTCAACACAGCAGGGAATGTGAGATTTAAAAGTTGAATAGGAATCTTTCCTGACAAATTATTTTCTGAAAGATCCAAAGATTCCAACAAAGTCAAGGCTCCCAAGGATTCTGGAATTAGCCCACTTAGATTATTTTTTGATATGTTGAGAGAAATTAATCCTCTCAAGAGTCCCAAATTTGAAGGAATATTACCTGACAAGTTATTATGTGACAAATCCATAAACTTGTCTTGTCCAATTATTTTAGACTAGCAACTGCTTAAAAATTGAAAATAAGCTTTGAAAAAAAAGGGGGGGCTAGAAATAAGTAATGGCTGCTTATTTTAAAAAATTAAAAAAATTGACATGTGGCTTTGCCATATTTATTTCCTCTCCCTTTTTTTTTGCCTACAAATTTTATTTGCAAGAATATTACTAATAATTTCATTTAAAAAAATTATTTAAGAGAACTGCATAAAAATAAGTAGCAACTTTACTTTCCATGAGGCAAATGCAGCTGCTGCTAGCCGAAATAAGCTAATCAGCAGCTTGGGGACATGCCCTAAATCATCAAACATAAGAATCTTTGATTTCTATTTTATCTTGAAATGACAAGATACAAATGATCATATAGCATGCTTGCACATTAACATTGATCCCAAGTTCATGATTTACTTATACATCATGATCTCTTCCATAAGATACATTTTCTAAATCCTGTAGTATTTGTAACTCTACATCGTAGGCTATAAACTATGGTAGACACTATGCCACTAACCTTTATAATAATCTAATGTTGAATTTAACTATGGTAGACACTATGCCATTGATTCTGACGAGTGTGGGACAGATGGCAATAATGATAGAAAATTTGACATTGACATTGATTCTGATGAGTGTGCCGATTTTGACACTGACTGAGAATCTCAAAACATTAATCTGCTTTCAAGTGATGGTGACCTGATATAAAATGAAAGGAAAGATGAGAAGACTTGGTTAAATCTCAAACGATTCCACAATTTTTTGGAAAATACATCTCACATCATCACGTGGTTTACGCGAATAAGGCATAGTGGGTAGTCACTTCATTTTAGAATAAATGAGAAGTGAGAAATTTGACAGACGACAATAATGAAAGAAAATAGGAATGCCATAGCAAATTTGACATTGACTTTGACATTGAACGAGACTCTTTGGCTTGTCCAATACGTTCACCTTTATATAAAGTCACAGAAAATAGGAATGCCATAGAAAATTTGATTTTGACACTGACTGAGAATCTCAGAACATTAATCTGCTTTCAAGTGATGGTCACATCATCACGTGGTTAACGCGATTAAGGTGTAGTGGGTAGTCACTTCATTTTAGAATAAATGAGAAGCGAGAAATTTGCAGGCAATCGTGTAACCCCATTATTTGCTTTCTTTCACAACTTTCACTTTCACATGCTTTCTTTGGTCTTGTTATCTCATCACTGCTTCCCACTCCCACTTCTATCTTTTCACTGACATTTGACTGGGGCCACACCCTATCTTTTCATTTTTGACGAGTGGAGTCTTCTCTTTTTTATCTTGTAAATATGACGGAAAGAGGAATAAGGAAGGAAGTGGGAAAGCGCGTAAAGTTAATTCCATATGATTTTGGTAGAACAGTGTTGTTTTCTACGCGTTTGAAGGGAATCTACATCAATCCCAACTCACTTTTCCGACGGTACACAGATTCCACAAGATTTCTAATGGAGAAACCTTGTCGTGTATTCAGGGCTCTCTTGTAAGCTTCCATGGAGAAACCGCTGTGTAAAGAAAGAATTCGGTGGAAATGGAAGTCATTGGTCTTGTACAGAAGCCTTCCACGTTGTTTCCATGCCTCAGCACTTCCACCCATTACCTATTCGATCTCACAATTTTACATTATTGACCGACTCTGTCTGTCACTTTCTGTGTCACATGAGCTGCTTCTCACTTGTCACCTGTCACTCACATACAGCCGTAAAGTTCACAGTCAAGACTGGCCTTGTTTTCTCTTGTGCCTATCATCGCGTGACATGTTTTGATAGAAACGTGTTCATTTGATTTGTAGGAGTCGTTATGCATAAAAAGGTCAAAAAGTGGTCATTTCAAAGTGTTGCCCGATACTTGATCTCTATTGCACCAATAACCGCCGATACTTGATCTCTATTGTGCCAATAACCGCACACAACAAGACCAATACATACTTATAAAATATCTTATAACTATTATAATATTCACCTTTTTACAAATTAATATGTACCTAAATATATTAATTTAAGCATATGTTTAAAACATATTTTAAATATTATAAAGTTTAAAATGGGTGGTCAAAACATTTGTTGACCACCCATAACCACCTTCCCGCGTACATGTTATGGGCCTACTTGGCACGAAATACCGTCAACTATGTTGCCCTGAAAACTTTGGGAAATGAAGATTTTTGGGGGCATTTTCATTGTTTGCTCTGCAAACCTTATTCTCCACCATTTCTCTTTCCACTTGACCGTCTACAACACCAGTCCTTCTACTCTCCCTCTTGCAAGGTAACACTCGCGCTCTTCCTCCTTGTAGATTGGATGTCCAATGACGGTTTATGCTCCTTCGTACCTGGATTATGCTTTGTCTATTGATGATTTCTTTGTATGTGGTTTAGGGTTTCATTTCAATGCTCTCTTATAGTATAATATTACCGAAATCCTCACAGAGAATGGCAAAAAATTTGATTATTTGTTACTTTTTTTAAAACTCTTAATTTGTAATCATTTTATTTAATGGGTGTACTACTATTCTCTCAATTGTTTTTGATTCCATCATTTCTTTAAATGGTGTTGATGATTTTATTTCAATCATCTCTCGAGTTGTTTATAATGCCACAATAATTACACAGAAAGTCAAAAAAATAGAGTATTATCATGGTCTACAGTGTTGAGGGTTTCATTTTCATTGTTTGTATCATTGAATTTAATAGGTGTACTATTATTGTCTCCATTTGAGGGTTTATAGTCATATATATATATATATATGTGTGTGTGTGTGTGTGTGTGTGTGTGTGTGTGTGGCTGCAAGCAACACAGTTAGTTGACATTAGAAAAAAAATCATATGAGATTTATATATCAATTGGATTTGGATCAATAGATAGCAGAAAAACAACAACGGAGTTCTGAAAACATTACAAAAATATGGCACTATGTCACTTTATAATCATATCACGGTTACATCTAAACTAAAACCGCAATATTCAGAGTGCAAAAAAAATATAATTGATCACAGACTTGATCAATTATCCATATGGGTATTAAATGGAGGAGGTGTCACATATCCATGCCTAGAAGACTCTAGGCCAGGATAGGTGTTTTCTTGGTTTGGAGGGGCTTGTAAGCAACTTGCTATATGAGCAAGCAACACCTGGTTTGCACCTGAATTAAGTTGCATGATGTCTGAGAATCCAGGTGCAATCCCAACTTGCATATTACTAATAGTTGCAAAAGTTGGAGACAAGAGGTTCAACATATCGATCAAAACTGGGTGTTGGTGGGGTACAAGATCCACGACTATGATCATATATTTTCTTTTCTCTGGCTATTTATCTTTCTTTTTAGCTGCCTTCGTCTACCTCTCAATCTTTGCTTTCTCATCTTTCTTTGACTTCTCTTATTTTTGGGGATTCTTACAATCTTTTTGTTGCTTTTTCTACTGTCATAGCCTCCCTTTCTACCACATCTACTTCATGTTCTGCCTTCCTCTGCTTCATTTATTCTTTCATTCATTCTTGTAATTCCTCATTTCCTTTCCTTTCAACCTCTTTCTCATTTAGCATTTTAATGGAGATATCAGATGTTAAGATCTGTGACTGCCTACTAAGACATAGCACTCCTCTCCTACCTTCCCATGAAGATTGATTCATTCTCTGCACTGGAAGTCTCAAGAATCTGTTGATTTGCCTTAGCACTTGCTGCCCATCCTCTTGGATGCATGGCCCAAAGTTAGGTTTTTTTTCACTTATGCGAATTTCTTGTTCACAATCAACACCATCTTGTTGCTCCTAATTGGTTGCATTAGTGAAGCAATGGATCACCTCTACTAGATCAATTTTGGGGGGAGTTTGCATGAAAAGGGTTACATAATCAGACATGCAATTTGTTTACACTCCAATATTTGTGGCTTCTTCTTGAATCCACTTTGGTATGTGTAAAGTGGAAAATTGAACCCTAGAGATTCCCCACCTAGGAGAGAGAAAGGAAATCACTAGGATGATTTTCACTTGGGAGATACTTTACATTCAAAAGAGGGGTTGAATTCACTAGATCCAAACCCTGGAGTGAATAAGGATCTAAATACTAAGTGAATTGCAAGGGTTGAAATGTAATTTGTCCTCTTTTGTAAGTAGAAGAGTTGACTTGTTCACTATGCAGAAAATTGAGATAAAATGGATGAAATAAGGAGCTATCATTTCTGGATCATGTCGTAACTTCAAATATGATATATTTAGACTAATACAGATCTACCCTACAAATTTGTAGAAAAGTCAACGGGACAGGATTGAAGTTGCACCTGGTCCCCCAAAAAATCTGTGCGTCGAAAAGGGTTTTTCCATCTCTAAAAAATGAAGCTCAAATCTGCAATTACAGCTGTGCACCTGCAATCTACACACAAAAAAGAAGGGACGAAGGGTTGCAGATAGTAGTTTGCCTTAGTCAAACCCCGGTTGAGGAATCAACCTTGAAAGAAAGTAATTGAAAATGCTTAAATGTAAATAATGGAAATATATACCTTGTAGATCTGTAATTTGTTGATGACGGTTTCTTTGTTTCTTGAATGTAACCACAAGTGTTGCATGAAATGACATGTAACATGACAAAACTATAACACACACACATGCTTGCAAATGAATGTTGTAATGTTACTCCAATGGATGAATGAAGAAGACACATGAAGAAGAAGATTTGATGGATGCTTGAAGAGTTGGAGACTTGAATGCTTGATGATGATAATGGAGACCTTCCACGTGTTTACCCAATTTTTGCTAATCTTTGTTTATTCTTGTATATATTATCCTACCAAATGAGGGAATTAAGTCCCCTTTTATACATGCCTAGGAGAATTAATTTTAGTCTCACTGAAGGCCGATGTAAGGGAAATTTAAATCTTGGAGAGAAAATTAGGGTCAAGGGTCAGATGGACCCATTTTAGGGCCACCCAAAGAGGGAGGACAGGGGCGCCACACCCCTATCTTTCCCTATTTTGGGTCTTGGATAGGGTCACAAGGTGATACAAGGGATAAAACAAAAGGAGATTTGGAATGATGATGTAGAGAGGGGTCTCAATTGAGTAGGGAAATGCAATCGCTAAGGTGAGGACCTAAAACATGATCAAAATTGCAAGGGTCGCAATTTTCCGATGCCACATTTAGCCCCCCCTTTAGTAGGAGTATGACTTACGCCAATACTATCGGTAAAGTAGAAGAAAGGGAAAGATGAAGATGCAAAATGCAGAGAAATACCACAGGACTAACAATTGGTATCAGAGGACAATCCCTCTGAAGTGAAGCTTAACAACTTGAGGATAAAATTCATGGAAGAGTACTGGTATCAAAAGTGGATTGATGAAGCCAATGAGATTATTGCTCAATTGAATGAGAGACAATGAGTATACCGGAAAGTAGTAGACCGACAAGTAGCGGCAGATAGTAAGTATATCGGCATGCAGTAGACTGTCAAGTAGTAGATCGGCAAACAGTAAGGTATTCGGGTAGCGGTGAGTAGATCAGTGAGGAAGATGTCCACCAGCTAAGCAAAGACTAAACTGGTACATAGAAACAAATCGGCTAGATAAGGTGGTGATCGGTTCACCGGAAAAGTTGGTAACCAACAGATTGGTAACGTTTAGTTACAACCAGTTAAATTTGAAGTCTTCTCTCAGTCAATTAACTGACATATCAGCATGTTCGACAGTATTGACAGAGATTTCTTCATGATTTTAGAAGCACATTTTAAGGCTTGACAACTAAATTTTGAAATGTATGTTTTTGAGGGAAAAGTTGGCCAAAGACTTAAGGGTCTATAAATTCACGTATCTCATTCTCGAGATGGTTGTCTTCAAGGTCAATAAAGTTAATGTGAAAAAGGACATAGGGGGAGTTTTAGTGTGTGCAGAGTCGAGTGACAGAAGACCGGTAGAGTGTGATTTCACAGAGCAATGACTTAGGTGACAAAGGATCGGCAATGCAAGATTCAAGTGTCAGCAAACCGACAAAAGGCAGAGTTGTGAAGGGCAAGCATAACCAATGCAGACCCAGACTGATGCCTAATTGTGATCTGATCAGGATAATGTGTAGCTTCATGTATCTCATCATTTATCTGTTGTTTTGAAATGACTGCAATATAAATCCCTTAACTGGGTGGACTTTAATAGGTCCCATTGTGTAAATCCCTTAACCGGGTAACATCTTCACTGATGTTCTAAGTCCTTTAACCAGGCTAACTTTAACAGGCTAAAGGCACTAATCGGCCTTGATTAAAATCCCTTAACCAGGTGGCACTAATCTGTCTGTCACTTTTTGTGTCACATGAGCTGCTTCTCACTTGTCACCTGTCACTCACATACAGCCGTAAAGTTCATAGTCAAGACTGGCCTTGTTTACTCTTGTGCCTATCATCACATGACATGTTTTGATACAAACATGTTCATTCAATTTGTAGGAGTCGTTATGCATAAAAAGGTCAAAAAGTGGTCATTTCAAAGTGACCGCCGATACTTGATCTCTATTGTGCCAATAACCGCACACAACAAGACCAATACATACTTATAAAATATCTTATAACTATTATAATATTCACCTTTTTACAAATTAATATGTACCTAAATATATTAATTTAAGCATATGTTTAAAACATATTTTAAATATTATAAAGTTTAAAATGGGTTGTCAAAACATTTGTTGACCACCCATAACTGCCTTCGTGCGTACATGTTATGGGCCTACTTGGCACGAAATACCATCAACTATGTTGCCCTAAAAACTTTGGGAAATGAAGATTTTTGGGGGCATTTTCATTGTTTGCTCTGCAAACCTTATTCTCCGCCATTTCTCTTTCCACTTGACTGTCTACAACACCAATCCTTCTGCTCTCCCTCTGGCAAGGTAACACTCGCGCTCTTCCTCCTTGCAGATTGGATGTCCAATGACGGTTTATGCTCCTTCGTACCTCGATTATGCTTTGTCTATTGATGATTTCTTTGTATGTGGTTTAGGGTTTCATTTCAGTGCTCTCTTATAGTATAATATTATTGAAATCCTCATAGAGAATGGCAAAAAATTTGATTATTTGTTACTTTTTTTTTAAACTCTTAATTTGTAATCATTTTATTTAATGGGTGTACTGTTATTCTCTCCATTGTTTTTTATTCCATCATTTCTTTAAATGGTGTTGATGATTTCATTTCAATCATCTCTCGAGCTATTTATAATGCCACAATAATTACACAGAAAGTCAGAAAAATAGAGTATTATCATGGTCTATAGTGTTGAGCGTTTCATTTTCATTGTTTGTATCATTGAATTTAATAGGTGTACTATTATTGTCTCCATTTGAGGGTTTATAGTCATATATATATATATATGTGTGTGTGTGTGTGTGTGTGTGTGTGTGTGTGTGGCTGCAAGCAACACAGTTAGTTGACATTAGAAAAAAAATCATATGAGATTTATATATCAATTGGATTTGGATCAATAGATAGCAGAAAAACAACAACGGAGTTCTGAAAACATTACAAAAATATGGCACTATGTCACTTTATAATCATATCATGGTTACATCTAAACTAAAACCGCAATATTCAGAGTGTTAAAAAAATATAATTGATCACAGACTTGATCAATTATCCATATGGGTATTAAATGGAGAAGGTGTCACATATCCATGCTTAGAAGACTCTAGGCCATGTAAGGAAGTTAAGTAGCGGAAACAGCTTCCTACACTAACCTTGAGAGGAGGGTAATGCAAAACTTTTTCAGATCATTACAACAGTTACAGAAAATAGAAATAGATATAATAGTATTCATACCACAACACAATGATTTACGTGGGGAAAACCCTTTCGGGAGAAAAACCCCACCCTCCAAAAGCAGCTCAATATTTTATTCAGCAATCAAAAACAGATTACAACATACTTGCAAAGCAAGCTCTTCGCAGGAGTACCACTAATCAGATATTCAGAGGCAACTCAATAGCCATAAGACTCTTACACACAACCTCTATCTCACACACCTCATAAATAGGAGATACAATACAAGAAACCGTCAAACGGTATTACAAAACCATGGGCTAAAACCACCCAATAAGGTGTAGCCGACCTTATCTCCCTTCTAGATGCCCTATGACATGTTAAAGCACACATCAACATGTGTCGCTCCCTTTTACAGCTCATTTATGTATCCGATACAAATTATTTTTCCTATTTCAAGAGTACAAACTTCCGGAGACCATAACTTGAGAACCGGGTGTCCGATTGACAAACCGTTTGAAGCGCCGGAAAGCTCGCGAAGTGCTCTATCACCTTGTAACTGGCTTCGCCAGTTACGGCCACTTTTCAGGGCATTTCAGAGCCTCTAAAGTCCCCAAAATTAAGTTTAAATATTTTATTGCACCCCTCCAAGACGAAAACTTTAATATCTTCAAAACTAGTTGTGACCTTGCGACGAAACTTTACCAGAATGCTTATCTAGCCAACCAGAAGCTTCAGGGAGAGTTTCGCACCATTTCGTGCTCAAATGAAAACTTACTATAAATAGTAACCTCGCATAAATGTAAGGTTGAGACACCATTTTTTCCAACAGGCCAGCATAGGTGTTTTCTTGGTTTGGAGGGGCTTGTAAGCAACTCGCTATATGAGCAAGCAACACCTGGTTTGCACTTGAATTAAGTTGCATGATGTTTGAGAATCTAGGTGCAATCCCAACTTGCATATTACTAATAGTTGCAAAAGTTGGAGACAAGAGGTTCAACATATCGATCAAAACTGGGTGTTGGTGGGGTACAGGTTCTACGACTGTGATCATATATTTTCTTTTCTCTAGCTATTTATCTTTCTTTTTAGCTGCCTTCGTCTACCTCTCAATCTTTGCTTTCTCATCTTTCTTTGACTTCTCTTATTTTTGGGGATTCTTACAATCTTTTTGTTGCTTTTTCTATTGTCATAGCCTCCCTTTCCACTGCATCTACTTCATGTTCTGCCTTCCTCTGCTTCATTTGTTCTTTCATTCATTCTTGTAATTCCTCATTTCCTTTCCTTTCAACCTCTTTCTCATTTAGCATTTTAATGTAGTTATCAGATGTCAAGATCTATGACTACCTACTAAGACATAGCACTCCTCTCCTACCTTCCCATGAAGATTGATTCATTCTCTGCACTGGAAGTCTCAAGAATCTGTTGATTTGCCTTAGCACTTGCTGCCCATCCTCTTGGATGCATGGCACAAAGTCAGGTTTTTTTTCACTTATGCAAATTTCTTGTTCACAATCAACACCATCATGTTGCTCCTAATTGGTTGCATTAGTGAAGCAATGGATCACCTCTACTAGATCAATTTTGGGGGGAGTTTGCATGAAAAGGGTTACATCATCAGACATGCAATTTGTTTACACTCCAATATTTGTGGCTTCTTCTTGAAGCCACTTTGGTATGTGTAAAGTGGAAAATTAAACCCTAGAGATTCCCGACCTAGGAGAGAGAAAGGAAATCACTAGGATGATTTTCACTTGGGAGATACTTTACATTCAAAAGAGGGGTTGAATTCACTAGATCCAAACCCTGGAGTGAATAAGGATCTAAATACTAAGTGAATTGCAAGGGTTGAAATGTAATTTGTCCTCTTTTGTAAGTAGAAGAGTTGACTTGTTCACTATGCAGAAAATTGAGATAAAATGGATGAAATAAGGAGCTATCATTTCTGGATCGTGTTGTAACTTCAAATCTGATATATTTAGACTAATACAGATCTACCCTACAAATTTGGAGAAAAGTCAACGGGATAGGGTTGAAGTTGCACCTGGTCCTCCAAAAAATCTGTGTCGAAAAGGGTTTTTCCATCTCTGAAAAATGAAGCTCAAATTTGCAATTACAGCTGTGCACCTGCAATCTACACACAAAAAAGAAGGGACGAAGGGTTGCAGATAGGAGTTTGCCTTAGTCAAACCCCGATTGAGGAATCAACCTTGAAAGAAAGTAATTGAAAATGCTTAAATGTAAATAATGGAAATATATACCTTGTAGATCTGTAATTTGTTGATGACAGTTTCTTTGTTTCTTGAATGTAACCACAAGTGTTGCATGAAATGACATGTAACATGACAAAACTGTAACACACACACATGCTTGCAAATGAATGTTGTAATGTTACTCCAATGGATGAATGAAGAAGACACATGAAGAAGAAGATTTGATGGATGCTTGAAGAGTTGGACACTTGAATGCTTGATGACGATAATGGAGACCTTCCACGTGTTTACCCAATTTATGCTAATCTTTGCTTATTCTTGTATATATTATCCTGCCAAATGAGGGAATTAAGTCCCCTTTTATACATGCCTAGGAGAATTAATTTTAGTCTCACTGAAGGCTGACGTAAGGGAAATTTAAATCTTGGAGAGAAAATTAGGGTCAAGGGTCAGATGGACCCATTTTAGGGCCACCCAAAGAGGGAGGATAGGGGGGCCACACCCCTATCTTTCCCTATTTTGGGTCTTGGATAGGGTCACAAGGTGATGTTGAAGTTGAGAAAGCCAACTTCACAGACCCCGAAGATCACCTGCATGCAAATAACCTGTCACAAAAAGAAGAGATGGAGACAAACAAGCAAGGGTGCTTTGAAAGCTAAAAAATGTATTCATCCAAGAGAGAGATAAATTACAATGATGAATCCTTATAAAAGGATATTGTGCAACCCTAAAAGAAACCCTAATAGGTAGACATTTAATAATTAATATAATTATTAAATGTCACAAATGCAAACTAAAGTGAAATCTTAAGAGAGGAATAAAGGTAATTTAATCAACATGATTAAATTAAAACCTTTACTCTAACACCCCCCCTTAAGATGAGCAAAAGTGCAGTTACAAACATGTGCAAGAGAGCAAAGGTAACTACAATGCAAGAAAGTAAACTTGGGTCCCGGCAACAAGGCCTGATTAGGTACCCAATTACAACCAAATCTCTGTAAAGTGGAGAAATAGAGAAAACCTCATGGGAAAAACTCTACTCCAAAAAGAGATGAAAGAAATAAATGCACTAATAACAGAAGGATAGGAGGTGGATAACATGATACCCCCCATAGACAACTTCTATCATATAAGTACATATACAATGGTCTCCATAGGAGAAAAAGAAAGAGACTAGAAGCCCCCCCCACAATGAAGAAACTCTTGTCGCACATATGGATGCCTGAGGTAGAATCCAGAGAGAGATCCTGAAGTGGCATATAATATTCCTCCCCTTGGGAAGAAATGGATCCAAAGGACGAAGATGAAGAAACCCTGTGAAGAGAGAAGAATCAATCTATCTCAAGATGTGTGCCATAATAGGATGCTGAAGAATCCCTCTATCTGAACTGAAACAAAAGATGTCAAATCCAAACTGAACTGAAGACTCAAAAACTGCAACCTCAGAATGCACAGATGATGGTGGGCTAACAGCTGGAATATGGCTGTCAACAAAGAGGAGCTGAAAATCCTCAAAGTAATCCTCCAAGTCTGCAATATAGGACTCTACAAACAAAGATGAAATGCCTGCAAGATAAGAATCCCAAGTAGCCATGTCTGAAAGATGTATGATGTCCTGCTGAGCTGAATCAATAGGAGCCAAAGAAGAGGCAATATCAAACTGATCAGGAACAAAAGGAGATGATGTTGATATATGTATAATCTCAGTCTGAAGAGTAGGAACTGTGAGACAATCCTCTGATTCATCGGAATATGTAAGGGTGTCTAAATATTGAAGTTCCTTTAAAGTATCATGATCAAAAGGTGTGTTATCTCTCCAACCAATGGGTAGAAGACAATCTGAAGCAGGATCCTTTGGGAATGGAGAAAGACTGGGGTCTCCATAGATCTCCCAAAGACATGTCCAAAGTGAGTGAGGACAATCAATGCCCGATATAGCCCACACAGTGTTAGAATCAACACTAGACAAAATAACTCCTACTATGTGATTTCTAATGATATCCCAAGCTAGTTTTCCCTCTAAAGTTGCTGGTTCAGGTATGAGATCATACAAGTAAGGCAAAATATTAAGCCACCTACAGTGTGTAAGTATGCCCTTTGCCCATGACTCATAATTACCCCGTTCTAGAGATACCACTGAAGGGTGAGTAGAAAAACCCATGATAACTCTTCAAATTAACAAATCTGAGACTAAATGACTTTAATACTGATAAAGCAGATTAAATAAAGCCATCCCACGCAAACAAATCATTTCCAAGTCTAAAACGTCCAAGTAATTGATAGATGTGTGAAAACATAAAGTACTGAATAAAATATACCTGGTGTAGATTCTGGAAAAATAAATGACAGATCTAGAAATATCACAAAAACCCCTTTCCAATGCCTATTCGTTTGCGAAAAATGGAGTCCGTATGCAAAAGATATGGCTCCTGGAGTGCAAAAAACTTGTGCTGACTTTGACTAGCAAAAAACACTGCAAAACGGCAAAATCAAAGAAAAAGACCTGCATCAATTAGATTGGGCTCGGAACTAGCTTTCCAACGCCTATTTCCATTTGAAAATCTGAGCTAAAATGCCCGAGTTATGCCCAATTTCGTAAAGGTAGGTTGAAAGGTATAAAAAAAATTCACAGCCCTCAGGGGCTAAGACCTTCAGCCCTTGGTCACATGACCGACCAGGGGGCTGGCGCACTGGCGGCTATGGCGGAGCAGGGGTGGCGGCGGTGGAATGGCGGTGCGCAGGCTGGGCACGGGCGGCGCACGGGCGGCGGTCGTCGCTGGGCGACGCGGGGGCGGTTACCACCGACGGCGGTGGCCACCGGGCTGCGCACCGGCAGCGCTGGCCTTAACACTGGTTGCGCCTGCCGTTTGACAAAAATGACATTTTTTTAATATTTTTTTTGATTTTTTTTTAAAAATCTGCCTCGTGCTACGTGCCCGAGGGCCGTACGGCCTTGGGGCATAAAAAATTTGCCTTCTGGAGCAACTGTATCCAAATTGGATGAATTTTATATGGAAATAGGGGTTTTTGGATGCTACGAGCTCAACGATGAGGTCCGTTTGGGCTCAAAGTGCACCCAAAAAAAAATACCCCCCTATTCCAAAATAAAAAATAGAAGACAAACACAGATCTAATGCAACCAAAACCTGAAAGTCAGATCTAACCCTCGTAGCTCCAAATTCTTCAGAAGATGAACAAGAAGCAGCAGGTCTGGAGCTCTGATACCATGTTGAAGTTGAGAAAGCCAACTTCACAGACCCCGAAGATCACCTGCATGCAAATAACCTGTCACAAAAAGAAGAGATGGAGACAAACAAGCAAGGGTGCTCTGAAAGCTAAAAAATGTATTCATCGGAGAGAGAGATAAATTACAATGATGAATCCTTATAAAAGGATATTGTGCAACCCTAAAAGAAACCCTAATAGGTAGACATTTAATAATTAATATAATTATTAAATGTCACAAATGCAAACTAAAGTGAAATCTTAAGAGAGGAATAAAGGTAATTTAATCAACATGATTAAATTAAAACCTTTACTCTAATAGGTGATACAAGGGATAGAACAAAAGGAGACTTGGAATGATGATGCAGAGAGGGGTCTCAATTGAGTAGAGAAATGCAATCGCTAAGGTGAGGACCTAAAACATGACCAAAATTGCAAGGGTTGCAATTTTACGATGCCACATTTAGCCCCCACTTTAGTAGGGGTATGACTTACCCCAATACTATTGGTAAAGTAGAAGAAAGGGAAAGATGAATATGAGAAATGCAGAGAAATACCATAGGACTAACAATTGGTATCAGAGGACAATCCCTCTGAAGTGAAGCTTAACAACTTGAGGATAAAATTCATGAAGAGTACCGGTATCAGAAGTGGATTGATGAAGCCAATGAGATTATTGCTCAGTTGAAAGAGAGATAGTAAGTATACTGGCAAGCAGTAGGCCAACAAGTAGCGGCAGACAGTAAGTATATTGGCATGCAGTAGACCGTCAAGTAGTAGACCGGCAAATAGTAAGGTATTTGGGTAGCGGTGAGTAGATCGGTAAGGAAGATGTCCACCGGCTAAGCAAAGACTAAACTGGTACATAGAAACAAATCGGCTAGATAAGGTGGTGATCGGTTCATCGGAAAAGTTGGTAACCGACAGAGTGGTAACATTTAGTTACAACCAGTTAAATTTGAAGTCTTCTCTCAGTCAATCAACTGACATATCCTCATGTTCGACAGTATTGACAGAGATTTTTGCATGATTTTAGAAGCTCATTTTAATGCTTGACAACTGAATTTTGAAATGTATGTTTTTGAGGGAAAAGTTGGCCAAAGACTTAAGGGTCTATAAATTCACATATCTCATTCTCGAGATGGTTGTTGTCAAGGTGAATAAAGTTAATGTGAAAAAGGACATAGGGGGAGTTTTAGTGTGTGTAGAGTCGAGTGACAGAAGACCGGTAGAGTGTGATTTCATAGAGCAGTGACTTAGGTGACAAAGGATCGACAATGCTGGATTCAAGTATCAGCAAACCAGCAGAAGGCAGAGTTGTGAAGGGCAGGCATTACCAATGCAGACCCAGACTGATGCCTAATTGTGATCTGATTAGGATAATGTGTAGCTTCATGTATCTCATCATTTATCTATTTTTTTGAAATGACAGCAATATAAATCCCTTAACTATGTGGACTTTAACAGGTCCCATTGTGTAAATCCCTTAACCGGCTAACATCTTAACTGATGTTCTAAGTCCTTTAACAGGGTAAAGGCACTAATTGGCCTTGATTAAAATCCCTTAACCGAGTGGCACCTAACCAGTGTCTTTGTAATCTCCTAACAAGGATGGCTCTTCTCCGGGGATACTCCAGAACAGTACACATTTTATGAGTTCCTACTCACACCATGGTTTTCTCCCTATTGGGTTTCTACGAGATAAATCCGTGTGTCTTTATGTATCTTTTCAGGTATGCCTAATCTTCTGCAGTAAATGTGTACATTGGTGAATGGTTAATTAGTTCATATTTAAAGCTAAAGTATCAATTAATAAAAACTGGTAATGTACTGATTCACCCCTCCCCTCTCAGTACTAGTTGGGGCTAACAGCTAGGTACCAAGATAATGAATCTACATTTACTAGGGGGTTCTCCATTCAAATGGCTGGTTGTTGAACCAATTTTATAGCCTACAAGTGCCTCAAGATAGTTCTTGGACAATTAAATATTGAATGTATAATTTGTAAATGAAGGGATATGCTTGGTAATAATGTAAGAAGGGCTTTGTGCTAGATATCTTTTGTAAATTTTTATCTCCAAGACTATTTGCCAAAATTTTGGAAAATATAATAATCAAAATTATGTATTTCCTCTAGTCATAATTTTTTTGTAATTCTAATATATATGTCTAACAACATCTAATGCATTATAAAGCTTTTGTAAAGGCCATTTTTTGGTTCCATATGGGTCTTTATAGTTCTGGGTTATGGATTGTTAAGTACCTCTATTCCATGTAATATAAATATATAATTGTATATTAAAAAAATCTGGTTCTATTGATACTTTACAAACTTTACCTCCTTCCGCTTTGATTTTTATGCCTTAGTTTCCCAATTAAATTGAAACTAAAAGGACCAATATACAATAAAATTTATTATGTATCATAAATCCATATACACTAAAATTTATACCATGTAATGATTGTAGATCTTATGGGAAGCATAATAGTTTTAACTCCTTAATTTATTTATAGATCATGATTCTATTAATGCTATCATTTAGAAGGGATTAATTCTCCTATATATCGTTGGAGATTTATTGGTTCCAAATTTATGAACATATAATCTATCACAATCATTTCTACAACTCATATCATGTATATTTATGATGCAGCCAAGGTTAGAGAGTTTAGAATGGACTGTCAAACCTTGCAGCCAAACAAATAATGAAACACAACACACAATTGAATGTAGTATGAAATAGTAACATTTACTGATGTAAATGGCATGATAACATGCCCGTAGGCCTTCACATGTTCCTAGCATTCACCCCAGTGGCCCCATATGCAATCTCATAGGCTACCATAGGCTTATTGCAATGAAAATAATAAAAATAGAAGATTTTTCGATCACCCTTCCCCTATCTACTATTCCCTAACTATGTTGCTCCTTTCCCATGCCTCATGATGTGTTTAAATACTAATTCCAATCACTGGGAATGATCTGTGTCGCTCTCCTTGGTATAGCATGTGGATAGGTCACCTTAGTTGCTTATAATAGGTTTGGACCTATTTATGTGTTACCAGGCTCTGTGTTGGTCATGCAACATGCTCCATAAGCTCCGTGA
The DNA here is from genome assembly GCF_030272615.1 of Cryptomeria japonica. Lineage (NCBI taxonomy): Eukaryota > Viridiplantae > Streptophyta > Pinopsida > Cupressales > Cupressaceae > Cryptomeria > Cryptomeria japonica. Next base: position 596,182,124 of record NC_081412.1, on the reverse strand, counting down.
TGCTCGACAAAATCTTGCACGCTATAGGATTTGGGTTTGGTCTTGGTCATAATGCCTATAAGATAAGTCATCATAATATAAAATAAGAGAAATATAAGATAGAAGATAAAAATAAAAATTTACTACTTAAAATCTTTTTGACCAAAGTGAAAATGAATTGTCTTTATTAAAGTTGTCACAAATAATGAGTCGTGATTATTCATTTTGAATGAATTACATATGTCAATTAGTCATCATGTCTATATTAAAGCTATTTCAAATAATGAATTGTGGTCTAGTTTCTTATTTGCAATGATGTTGATTTTGACTAGTATGTGTTTGAATTGAATTAGGAATCATTTGTTTTGAATCCAAATTTTGATAAGGTCTTGGTCATAATGCCTATAAGGTAAGTCATCATAATATAAAATAAGAGAAATATAAGATAGAAGATGAAAATAAAAATTTACAACTTAAAATCTTTTTGACCAAAGTGAAAATATATTGTCTTTATTAAAGCTATCGCAAATAATGAATCATGATCTAATTTCTTATTTGCAATGAAGTTGATTTAGACTAATATATGTTTAAAATAGATTAAGACTCATTTGTTTTGAATCCACACTTTGTTGAAGTCTTGATCCTAATGTTTATTGGGTAAGTCATAATAATATAGAATAAAATAGAAAAAGATAGTGTAAAATATGAAAATAAAATTTTAGTAATTAAAATCTTCTTGACCAAAATGAAAATGAATTGTCTTTATGATTATAATAGAATTATTTTCTAACTAAAACATTTTTCAAATGGATCATTCATTTTGAATGAATTAGACACGTCAATTAGTCATCATGTCTAATAGATAAATGTCAATTAATCATCCATGAGAGGGTCTTCATTTCTAAAGTAATTAGGTGTTACATATGGTTCACTTGGTGAGGCAATTCCACCTTCAATGTTAAAGTTTTCCACATTTTCACCTCCTATGTCAAAATTTTCCACATGTTGAGCATTTTCATTATCACTTTCAACATTTTCAAAATTTTCAATATTTTCACTTTCAAAATCTACATTTTCATTTTCAATAACTTGTGGCACATTTTCAATTTCAATTTCCTCTTCAGTTGAAGTAACATTAGCAATATTTAACATACCGTGTCTTCTCCTCCTATGACATTCTCTATCTCTTTCTCTATACACTTCAACTTGGTCATTTGAATGTTTTCTTTTGCGTTTAGACTTCCGACAACTACTAAGACAGGTCACTAAATCTAAGACCAATTGTTTTGTCTTCTTTCTATGATACTTTGTCTAAATCCTATGCTTCTAATCCATATGGTCCTGCTCATATTTGGAATTTTCATAAAACTGGTGTGATGGCCAACAAAAATGGGGCTATGAGGGTGCTTGTGAGGAAAGGAAGTTGGAATGTGTCTTATATACTCTCGAAGATTTGTGAATGGATTACAATACTTTGTTGTATTAATGCTTTTGGGCAAAGCATACTAGGCTTCTATTTGTTCAAAGGGAAGAGGCAGTTACAAAATTATATCTTGAAATGTGAACCAGGTGCTTGCATGGCAGCACAACAACATGCTTGGATGACCAAGTAATTATTCCTTAATTTGCTACACCACTTCAAGTTCTTAGTTCCAGGGGGTGTATAGCCCAACAATAGGCACTTGCTGATATTTGATGGTCATGGCAGCCATGTTGCACTATCAACTATCTAGGAGGTGAGGATGCTAGGCATAGACTTGATCACATTGTCAGCTCACACCTCTCACAAGTTGCAGCCACTTGATGTGAGTGTGTTCTCTCCATTCAAGACCTACTTCAAGTCAGAAAGAGTTGTTTGGAAAGGTCACCTTCAAAAACATAGTAGAGCTTGAACAGAGGATTATAATTCCCTTTTTGCATGTATTTGTGTTCATGAACACATCATTTAGTGTTCAGAAACACAAAGACTTTTTGAAACATAGCTGGACATGCAAACAAAGTAATGGACAATATAAAACAGTGTCAAAAAATCATAAAAGAGGAATGGAAAATGACAAAAAAAAGTGAATGGAATCGGTAGGCCTTAGTGAGGAGAAAACCTCACCTAGGTCGAAGATGAATGATGACTTTGAGCCCCATACCGATGTCATCCTGTCCTCAGCACCATTGAAACCTGCAAAAAACACATAGCATCGAAGTATAAAGGAAACATTGAAAAATCGAAACCCCAAACAAAATGAGAAACTAGGTAAAGCGACGAGAAAACTAGTCCTTGTACTTGGCATAGGGTGTGCACCTTTTGGACTCCATCTTGAATTCCTTCAATGCCATCATGAATAAGATGTGGTGCGAAACAAACCGATGATTGTAGAGAGTGCAAAAAACATGCCAACTTTGGCAAGTAGTGAAATGAGAAGGGTTGGGCACATTGAATGTTGTCATACATGAAAAGTACGAAGATCTAGGTGTAGTAAGGGTGAGGTGACTTGTAGTAAATGCAGCCACAAGGAAACTTTTGATGTGGTGTTAGGATGGTTGGACAGGGAGGTTGGTGGATTGGGTGGCCATGTAGAAGAATGCCATGCAACAACCCCGTTTGAAGTTGATGGATATTCTAAATGGTTACTGAGGTGGGCCTAACCACATTGTAGTTGATGCACTGAATAGGAATAATATTGACCACTCCCATGAATGCGTACAGTACACATGGAATCAAGCCGAGTTGGTGGTCAAGATCATGTTTTGGAGTAAAAAACTCGGCGATCGACATGGCAGGATGTCAAAGTTGGTCTCTGGGTCCACGTGGCATTCCATGTGGACCCCCAAAGTTAGGGTGCACACGTTCTAGCTCCTCTCCCCTACTAAATTTTACAGGTTAAATAAAAATGGACAAATTGTGTTGGGTCACAAATCATGTGTTTATATATTGATATTTGTCTCTTGATATTTTTATGTTTAGAAGTATCCATTTTGTCAAATTCATCTAAAACATAATATTCACATCATCATTTACACATCTTAATGAAAAGATTAAAGACAAGGAAATGTACCCATGAGTTGAGAGTTCTTTGATATTTCCACTTTAGACTTTTTGACACTAAATTTTATGGGTCAAACAAAAATGGAAAGGTTGTGTAGGGTCACAAATCATGTGTTTGTATATGATATTTCTTTGTTGATAGTTAAATATTTACAAGTATTCATTTTGTCAAAGCCGTCTAAAGCAAAATCTTGACATCATCAATTACACATCCTCATGGAAGGATTAAAGACTAAAGGAAATGTACCAGTGAGGTGAGAGTTCTTCAATGTCTCCACTTCAGAATTTTTTGGCACTAAAATTTAGTAGTCAAATAAAAATGGACAATACTATAAAATTGAATAGAATAGAAAATAAAAATGAAAATTAATTGTTGATTGACTATATTGGAAATAAAAGGTATTTAAAAAAATGAATTGTCACATTTATTTTAGTTTTGTTGAATTTAATTCTTGAATCTTATATATTTTAAATAAATTAAGAGACAATTAATTTAAAACATTCTAGATTAGATTGAAAATAAAAGACATTGAAAAATAAATAATTCCTAGCTAACATGTATTTTCGAGCAAATGGCTATCCAGCCCTTAGGATGCACCAATGCATAAACTATGGTGCACAAAGGTAATTTATGCATTGGTGCATCCTAGAAACTAGATAGTTATTTCTAATTTAAATTGGATTCAAATCTATTTATTTGGTATCTAGAGATATATAGATAGATAGGATCTTTGTCATAAAATATCTACTAGGTAGATGGTCATAAACTGCCAAGTCACGAGTCACTTCACATAGTGATTATGAAAGGAAACATACATAATGAACACCAAACTTCATAGGTCAAACAAGAAACGACTAGCACTTTCACCTGAATGAGGTGCAATGCTTACACTGTTAGTAATATATACTTTAAATAATGTATTGGAGGGTACAAAATCACGTAATGTAGAAAATGCATTTATTAGTGATATTTTTTGTAATGTAAATGAATTGATTTTAAAATATAAAAATATAAATGTACAAATGAATGTAAATTAACTCAAAATGGTATAATTTCATGAGTTGGTTTTGCATGCCTTTCACTCCAACTCTCCTTTTCCCTTCTACGTCATTTTTTAAGTGTTTCAACATTCCTCATCTCAACATGCCTATTAAACTTGCAATCCAATTGGAATGTCTGTCACTCCAAGTGAAATCTTCCCCTCAACCCCTTCTACGATTTGAATTTTCTCATTGTGACATCTATGTCTAGCTTGTCATCCCTAGCGTTCTTTTCACTTAAACTCCACTTTTTAACACTAATTTTTTTTAGAATGTTTGAATTTCTCATCTTTGCCTAACCTTGTTAGGTTTCTCATCCCTGACATACTTTTCCAAAGAATGCACTTTTCTCTAAGTTCTTTATTGAAGTTTCAAACTTTTTGATCATAGTATAAATGCCAGACATCTCATCTCCAGCATCTATTTCCCTCCAAGTTCACTTTTCCTCTCATAGAATTTACCATAGATCTATCTCAATCCCAAAGCATTCCCTAATGCTAACTGTAATTGTAATTTATAACTAATGCTTTTCTATCCCAAAATCTAACTCCAACTATACCTCTAATTCTAATCATAAAATTCACCCTTTGCCTAATTATAATTCTAATGCTAACTATATCCTTAAAATTAATCATAACCTTAAGATTTGGAAAAGAATTTTATTTTCAAAGAAGACATGACATTTTCTATTTCATTTTGAACTGTGTAAATGTGTGAGGGAGCAGGAGCGTGGAAAAGGTTTGATAATTTCAGTCTTTTCTAATGCATGAAAACAACTATTCCCTAACAACACAACAACTTTTATATCCACTCTGTAAGACTAGAAAATCTTGTTTGCTTATTTTACACGTATACAAATTAATCTATCATCGCTCTGCACGTCATTTCGATACATTGTTGAGAATGGTTTTATATATAGTTCAATGGATAAATTTATTTATATATTTTAATTTTTTTAATTACAATAATTATTCATTAGAAAAGAGGTGCAAGGTCATGCTGATAGATTATATAAATTGATATGATATAGAGTGCAATTTTATATATGGTTTGTAGAGTGTCCTTTGAAAGAATCTATTTGTACTGGTTTTTTTTAAATCTAGAAAAATGAAGGCAGTCATAATATGTTTGAAATATTATCTATTAGAAAACAACTTTCCACAGATAATAAAAGAATGCTTCTTTAAATGGTAAGTTCACACTTTAAACCTCTTTCTTAAAATATAAAATTTAAGTGTAATATATAGGTCTTTATTAGCATATTTTCTTAAGGGATTGTAATGGTTTGTTTCAAATGGTTGTACTATGGGCATGTCAAATTGTTGATGTTGAACATAGAGAGTTCATGTAGAGTCAAATTTTTTATTTTGTTAGTTGAAATCCCAGTCATAAGTTTCCTCAAATTTAATGCTTGCTCCTTTCCAAAGGTTAATTGCTTCATCTATGGTCGAATACACTATTAACTAGCAATTGCACCATAAAGAGGTATAGGTTGATTATATAAATTAATATGATAGAGAGAGCACTTTTCCATATACACAAAAGGATCATTTAAATTAATTAAAAATCATATTTTCATATTAAATTAATTTGATTTAATTTATCACTATTTTCATAACTTATTTTATACCAAACTATTTTATTTCAATCTTTCCAGCTCTGTTTGTTAACACAAACCAATCAAATCCATATAAATATTCCAAAGCAATGGTCATTATGAGGTTCAAAATTTAATTTCTAGATATGGAAGATGCTTAATCTACAGTAGTGACTTTTATCATCACTATGGTAAATAGTATACAAAATCATTCATTTAGCAAAGTAAATTAGAACAATGAGTGAATTGTTCCTTAAATTTTAACATAAATTCTAAGTTTCAATTTAATGAGAATTACTACAACTCACATAATTATTTAATAATATTTTTATTTTTAATTTAAAAAATATTATATTACATTAAATTATTTTAATTTTAGTATAAATATAATAATTAATTAATAATATATTTATTTATTTTGCATTTTTCTGTTCTATTCTATAACAATATTTAAAATAATATCCTTTAACATAATATACTTGTATGCTAAAAAAATGTAACATAATGAAAAAATTGCCCCATGGATAGATAGGGTAATCTTATGGTAAGTATCATATTAGGTTAGCCACCTATGTGATTTGATCTTGAGATCTTTTTATGGGTATGCCAACATGAAAACTCATCATCTACACAATTCTTTGATGGCATTTTTTATTCAATTGAGTCCCATGAATCAAAATTAAGACAAAGTACCAACCTCAGTGAAAATTTTTGAAAAAATCAACAAATAAATACTCAGCCAATAATGTATTTATAAAAAAATATTAGATTTAGTAAATTGCAATATTCTTTAAAATTAAATTAAATTTTATCAAAATGTAAAATTTGATTCATTTTTTTCAAACCTTTTAAAGATTTGTCATAATGTAGTGATCCCTTATAATATTTTTTTTCTTTTATTAGAGAACTTTGATGTACAATTGCAATGAAAGATCTCATAAATTTAATGAATTAAAAAAAAATAATGATAAGATGTTGACAAAGAATAAAATTTTACGTTTCATTTTTTTGAAATTACTTCAAAATGTACTATTTAAATACATATTTTATATATCAATTTTTTTTTATTTATAATTTTTTAACTTCATAAATTTATTTTAGATCAATAAAAAAACTAATGTTAAAAAAGAAAAGAAAAAAAATTAAGGTAACTTTAAAATAATAATTGTATTTTAATAAATAAAATTTTATACATTCATTTTTAATAATTATAATAGTAATCATTTCAAAATTTAAAAAATCATAAATTTGGAAACATATATATTCAATACTTCAATATACATTTTTACTTGTTACAATACAATAACAAAATTTTTGAAATGTTTCTTCTTTTTTTTTCAGATTTTTAATAACAATTTAATTTTGCAACAAATTTATAATTATAAATATATTGTGTAAAATAAAATTCCCTCTTTGGGACCACAAAGTACTTTAAAAATTATATTTTCTCTTTCAATTTTCTTTTAATTATTTTCTTTCATCTTGATGATGGTTTAGGGAACGTGACCCGAAACATTGATGTGGAAAGTTCTTACATAGTTGAACTCAATAATATATTACAATCAATAACATGAACTATGAAAATCTAATAAATTTAATTTATGATTTAGACATTAAAAAGGATCACCTAAATTTGTCGAAAGCTTTTAAAAGCAAAAAATAAAAATAAAAAATAAAAAATAAATTATCATTGATAGGCTATATATAATTTAATAAACTTGGAATGGCAAAAGCTCACTAGTCGTTTAGTACAATATAATTTAATAAACTCAATATGGCAAAACTTCACCATATTACTTTACAAATATACCTCTAACATTTAATCTCTTCCATTCCTCCAGTCACTATCAAAGGGAACAAAAATAACACCACCGCTATCCATTTACAATCTACCAACCATATCAGCTATCCACCCAATTCTGTAGAACTTGCTAATAATAGGTAGGTTGGCTAATTAATTTGGCGGCAATATCTGAAGGCACAAATGGAACTCTACACACATGTAAAAAAACCAAGAAAAACCAATGGTAGAATTTGCAAGAAAAAATACTATGAATTGAAATTTGTTTACAAAATTGAGGCAAACCAAAATCAATCTCCCTATAGCTCTATTTCAAAATTAATAGGATGAATGGATATTTTCCATTGTATTCTGGCTTGACCTCTAAAACGAGTCAATACACTTCCTACCCATTGCACTTGCATAACAGAAGCGACACAATTATATGTTCCTACATGTATCATTTTGGTATAGAAAATTATTTTTATGCATTAATTGACTATGGAAGCCAATAGGAAGTCTCCATTTAACCATATTAGTATACAAGTTAATCCAAACATATTAAGATTTTGGATGACAATTCCATCTATATTATTATTTAAAATTGGTTCATGTTTGCATACATCATGTGATAAACATGGGTTCCAAATCCCTAATTTCAAAACCTTTAATAATTCACACCATGAATACATTTTCTAGATCCCATAGTATTTGTAACTCTACATATTAGGCTATACACTATGGTAAACAGTAAACTAATTTATACTTTTTGGTAATCTAATATTGAATTCATAAATATTTTTATGCACTAATTCCCTTTTTATGTCTACATTATAATGAACTTTTTAGAGTGTGAAAGGTTAGCATGGTTTTAGAGATAAATGAAGATGAACTTTCATGGTTTTGAATCCACACTTTATTGAAGTCTTGATCCTAATGTTTATTGGGTAAGTCATAATAATATAGAATAAAATAGAAAAAGATAGTGTAAAATATGAAAATAAAATTTTAGTAATTAAAATCTTCTTGACCAAAATGAAAATGAATTGTCTTTATGATTATAATAGAATTATTTTCTAACTAAAACATTTTTCAAATGGATCATTCATTTTGATTGAATTAGACACGTCAATTAGTCATCATGTCTAATAGATAAATGTCAATGAATCATCATGTCTAATAGATAAATGATCATAATAGAAAATGAGAAAAGAAATTTATTGCTTAAAATCCTATGGACCAAAAATGAATGCGTCATGGTCTAATTGGTTTGTTGCATTAAAATTACTTCCAACGTACGTTTTAAATGGATCAGAAGTCGTTCGTTTTGGATCTACGGCTAGAAAGGGTCCTGGTCATAATGTGTATTACGCAGTCATTATGACATTCTGCTTTAGACTTTTTGGTCACCGAAATTTTCTGGTCAAACAAAATTAGACATCTTGTGCATTTTGTATTTATAAAATGCATCTCCCTGTACCCATCATGGAGTGTGATCCAACAACAATCAAATTTAGAAATAATTTGTAGATAATGTATAATTTTTTTGGTATAATAATGATAATGATATCAATTTCATAAAAAGGTGATGGCATCAAACGATTCAACGCAATGAATTCTTTGATAGTGAGATGACTGCAAAGAACACACATGAAATGATTAATAGGGAGAGAGTGATTAGAGACTACGTAATCATCTCATCATTATATAAACTTTCATTTTTAAGAAATATGGCAAGTATAACTCTAATTTGGTTATGAGTAAGGTTTAGAGATATTAGCAATGTTAATATTAGAATTTTATCAAGAAAGTTTTAATAATTAAATATTAAAATAACTAACCTAGCTTAACCACATCCTATAGTCTAAAGTGTTATTGTCTAGTTATATCGCTACACCTTAAAATTCAAAATGTTAATACCTATCAACAAATTTCTACACACTATAATCTATTTGCATTTATCATTGCTCCACTCTCGCTAGGCAAAGAGATGAGGAGGAGCATGGAACCTTTACATATGGTTCTATAGTTAGGTCTATATTGGATCATTTGAACTAAGTATTATGGTTGGGCGATATATCTAAAGTGAAAAAATTATTGTGAAATAATAAGCTTATCCATCAATTTTAAGAGCTTGTGGTGCAATTTATTTGAATGCATATATAATGGAATGCTGACCAATCCAAGAATTGCTAATAACAATTTTTTCCTTTTTCCACTAGGTCACTTACCTAGTAGCAACCTCAATATGTGAAAGCCAACAAAGATTTTTTTAAAATTGTATATATTAACACAAATATTGCATGATTTTGACTAAAAAGTAGTTATAAAATTATTAGTACCCGGTATATGCACAAAGATGGTGGTCAGAAAAGTGGACACCACCCCAAAAAAAATGGAAAAGCAAGCAGTGCATACGCGATTCTAAATTTTGAAATGACCACGTACGCGCTTAGGTTTGTAATTCCTGAGCCTAGAAAAAGTAGCGTGTACGCGCTGCTTTTAGGAAAAGTAGCGCGTATGTGCTACCTCTAGGAAAATGAATGCGTACATGCTAATAATCCCTAAAACACCACCTACGCAATCCCTATCAAAAAAAGTTTTTTCTAAAAAAACTGGGTCTTATTTTCCTGTGAAAAGCGCATTTTTACTTCGTTTTTTCTTCATTTTCTCTACTAAACCATGAACGGGGTGCAAGATTTCTCCTCCAGACACTATGGATCAAGGTTAGTTTTTCTTAATTTTTGTCTTTCTTTCCCGTTTGTTCAATTTGTTTTACATTTTGAATTTAATTTCATTAATTTTTATTAGGTTTTTTCATTTTTTGTTTCAAAAACTAGATTCTTCTAATCCACAACAAGAACAACCAAATGCACCTCCTCAAAACCCACAAGATACACCCCCAATTCCTCCTTTTGACCGCAAACCTGAAACACAAGAGCAATTAATTAATCAGTTAGGACAAAATATGTCTAAAATCAATAGACTAATTGTTAAATTGAAAACATCTAAACTTGAGCATCATCAATCCCTCGCCACTAGCCTAGAAACATTAGCTAGTGGTGCCATAGCTATTTCGACACAAATTACCAAATGGGGAAACTTTAGGGATAGGTTTCCTCAATTCTATGTCGATGGGCTATCATATGAGGGAGTAAAAAACAAAAATATTAGCAAACAACAAATATGTGCCCTTTTCATTGATCCCAAAACTGTTCAATCATTACCTCTTAATGCAAAGAGGTTTCCCATACATTGGTGTACCAATGTACAGATGAAGAATCTTTTTTGGCAGAGGTGGTGGATGGTCTTTGATGATCCACCTTGTAATAATTATGAGGTGCCATTATATTTTTTGAGAAAAGTATATTGTGAGTTTGTGCTTAATGTGCGCCCAAACTATTTTGACATGAGAGAGTTCCATGGTAGAGGTGATGGCTCTACCCAAGATAGACCTGGAGCCCGTAGGCGATTAGCCATGGAGAGTCACCACCTCCTAGCACCCAAACCCAGGGTGCATCAGGTTGTCCCACTAGAGTTGAAAGAGTCGATGGAGCTACAGACTCTTCAGGCGGCCACCTTGTTGACCGGTGCCATCATCGAGCATGGGACATCATTAGCACATCCTATTGTATTGGATGATGAGCCATTAGTTCCTCCAGGTGGTGACAAAGAGCCCATCCAACATATGTGTGTTAGTTGGTTGGGGATATACTCGAGGATAGATGATGCAGCCGGTGTAGATGGATCCACATCTCATCTATGCATGATTTGTGGGAGTAGATAGCAGGTCCACACGGCTGAGGATTTCACACTGACAAATGAGTTGATGGACATGTTGTTTGCCCATGAGCGACAGACACAGGTGTGTTGATTTGAATTCACAGCATTTTATTTATAAGTCACTTTAAATTTGTAATTACATAAGTGAATTTTCATTTATACATTGATTTAAATTGAGACAAATAATATGCATTTTAGGATGTAGCAGTGATATCCCATACTCCTCCCCTAGTTACTACAGCTGCAACTTTGATGACTGAGGTATAAATTTTGTAACATGTTAAAATAGAATAGTAGACTTTGAATTCAAAAAAAATACAAGATATACTAATATCTTTAATGCTTGGTCCAATTTTTGGTTTGTAGGTGTTGATAGGGGACCAAATATCCCAGATTGATGACATCACGGTCTCAGTGATCGATTTTGGCCTACAAGGCTATACAGTATCATATTTTGTACAACCCTTTTTATGTATTGTTTGGATGGAATATGCAAGTCATTTCATTTTAGATTTTTAAAATTATGTTTAATATATTATATGTACTATCTCATGTTAATTTTGTTTTTTTAGGGTACCCCCTCCACATCTAGGGCTTGTCATAAGAAAAAGAATTCCTCGAAGATGCCAAAATGTGGGAAGAAGGTAATTGAACACATTTTTAGTTGTACAATTGTTTGGAAATGTTGAAATCAAGTATTAGTTGGGGTTTGTAGATTGATTAGTGTTTTTTGTCTATTTTACATGTACAACAGCCATTGAGCTAAATGGATTTGTTGAATGCACCTGATTCACCCGTGGATCAAGAGAGGGCGGAGGTATGTATCTCTACTTTATTTTCTTGATTTCATGATTATATGCACGCGTACATGTGAACTTGTGATATGTTATAATCTTATAATTTTTTTCATATAGGAAATATACATACCTATTTCATCAATGGCAAACCCTCCTCCATGCACAGAAGAAGCATCTCAGGATCCGGTACACTTTTGTTTGATATATTACATTAATTGTTTTTAACCTGTACAATACTTATCATTATATTAATTGTATTTAATCTTTGAACATTTTTTGTATAGGTAATAGAGACAGTTTCTCCATTGATGGTGAGCCATCCTCAGTCCATTGGAGAAGCATGTCAGGCACAGGTATGTCATTGTTCTCTATATTATAGATTTTAAGTGTTTTTGATATATTTATGTTAGTACATTGTATTAATTTTACATTTAATCTACAATAGACCCCTTTGCGGTACAACCATAACGTGGATCCATTTAAGTATGTCTTCAAGAAAATTCCTAAGAGTGTCAAGGAGAGGAGAGCGAAGACATTAGCTCCTAGATCAATCGATGAGTGAACAATTCGTTGATGATTTATATAAAATTCTCAAAATAATTCTACTTTGAACCATAGAATCAACCAAGTGAGCCTTTAGGATCAGCTCTAACCCATATTGTGTCAAGTATTGCCTCGTGGTCAGATTCAAGAACTTTCCATAAAATCTTGTTATGAAGTCTACCACAATACTTCATCAAATAAATATTTGTTACAACAAAAAGGTTAGAGAAATGAAGAATATGTCTGTGTGTTTCAAAGTCCTCGAACAACCAAACATCAGAATTCTTGATAGGGTATCTCCTAAGCCATGCTCTTGTCACGACAACAGATCCTATTGGGTATTCAATACCCTCTCCATCAATGATTGTGGTTGTCAATTTTCTTTTTGGTTGAACACAATGACACAAATAGTAGTCCGGTCCTTCTTCATTGTTCTCTTCTGCAATAACTGCATACACATGACCTGCATTTTATAAAGTGTTAATTAATACCAAAAATAAAGTATGATGTACAACAAAATGAACCAAAAAGAATACTTGCAAAAAAATTAACTCAAAAAAGCACCTGAACCCACTAGGTCAGATACATGGTCAAAATTCACTGATGTCTCCATCTGGCTCAATTGTAGTGCTCTACGAATTTGATATGAATCAATGGGAACCAATGGTCTACAAGACCATTTGTCTCTTGTGATTCACATTCTTCCCATAAACAATACATGCATGAAGAGAAAAAACATACCATCTATCTCGTATAAATTACCAGTGAACTTGAATTTGAGTGCATGTTATCACTATTTTTTGGAATCAAACTATTAAACAATCACAATACTATTGAAAAAACTAATAAGAACAACAATTCAATCATTTAAAATCACGCAAAAACAAAAAATTCACTTACTTCTATATATAAAACAGTGATATAGGTGCAGACACAGTTTCTAAGTGGGACCTTCAACGACCTCAAAACTTCGTTTTGAGGCCGTTGAGGCTCTTGGGCAACTTAAACTGTGTATATGTATCGTGTATGCTCTACATTAATAACCACGTGTGTGTTGTTAATCCATAAAATGTTGGCAAGCCCAACAGTATTTTTTTCCCATTATGTACTAATACATAGCGCATACGCATTCCTAAGCCTAAAAAATGTTATCGCAGGCAGTGAACTAATAGGTTCAGTACCCCGTATGCGCTATTGTTAGTAGGAAAATGTGAATGAAAAGGGAGGGAGAGAGAGGGAGAGGGAGGGAGAGGAGAGGAGAGGATGAGGGGGGGATGGAGGGAGGGAGGAAGGGAGTAGGGAGAGAAGGAGGGGAGGAGGGAGAGGAAGAGAGAGAGATAGGGAAGGAGGGAGAGGGAGAGGAGAGAGGGAGAGAGAGAGAGCATGGGGGGAGGGAGGGAAGGAGGGAGAGAGGGAGAGAAGAAGGAGGGGGGGAGGGAGAGGAGAGGGGGAAGGGAGGGAGAGAAGAAGGGAGAGGGAGGAAGGGAGAGGGAGAGAAGAAGGAGGGAGGAGGGAGAGGAAGAGGGAGAGAGGGAGAGGGAGAGAGGCTGAGAGAAGGAGGGAAGGAGAGAGGGAGAGAGAGGCAGGAGGGAGGGAGAGAAGAAGGGGTATGGAGGAAGGTAGAGGGAGTGAAGGAGGGGAGGAGGGAGAGGAAGAGAGGGAGAGAGAGAGGGGGGGGACGGAAGGAGGGAGAGAGGGAGAGGAAGAGAGGGAGAGAGAGAGGGGGGAGGGATGGAAGGAGGGAGAGAGGGAGAGAAGGAGGGGGGGGGAGAGAAGGGGTGATGGAGGAAGGAGAGGGAGAAAGAAGGATGGAGGAGGGAGGAAGAGAGAGAGAGAGAGAGAGAGAGAGAGAGGAGAGAGAGAGAGAGAGAGAGAGAGAGAGAGGGAGAGAGAGAGAGGGAGAGAGGGAGAGAAGGAGGAGGGAGAGAGGGAGAGAAGAAGGAGGGGGGAGGGAGAGGGAGAGGGGAGGGAGAGGGAGAGAAAAAGGGGTATGGAAGAAGGGAGAGGGAGAGAAGAAGGAGGGGAGGAGGGAGAGGAAGAGAGAGAGAGAGAGAGAGAGAGAGAGAGAGAGAGAGAGAGAGAGAGAGAGAGAGAGAGAGAGAGGGATGAAGGAAGAGAGAGTGAGAGGGAGAGGGAGAGAGGAGGGAAGGAGAGAGGGAGAGAGATGGGGAGGGAGGGAGAGAAGAAGGGGTATGGAGGAAGGGAGATGGAGAGAAGGAGGGGATGAGGGAGAGGAAGAGGGAGAGAGAGGGAATGAGGGAGAGGGAGATAGGGAGACAGGGAGAGAGAGAGGGAGGAGGGAGGGAAGGAGGGAGAGAGGGAGAGAGAGGAGGGAGAGAAGAAGGGGTATGAAGGAAGGGAGAGGAGAGAAGAAGGAGGGGAGGAGGGAGAGAGAGAGAGAGAGAGAGTGAGAGAGAGAGAGAGGGGTGCGGAGTAGGGGAGAGGGAGGGGAGAGAGAAGGAGGGAAGGAAGGGGAGAGAGAGAGAGAGAGAGAGAGGAGAGAGAGAGAGAGAGAGAGAGGAGAGGGAGGAGGGATGGAGAGAAGAAGGGGTATGGAGGAAGGGAGAGGGAGAGAAGGAGGGGAGGAGGGAGGGGTGGAGGGAGAGGAAGAGAGAGAGAGGGAAGGATGGGAGAGGGAGAGAGGGAGAGAGAGGGGGGGGAGGGAGGGAAGGAGGGAGAGAGGGAGAGAAGAAGGAGGGGGGGAGGGAGAGGAGAGGGGGTAGGGAGGGAGAGAAGAAGGGGTATGGAGGAAGGGAGAGGAGAGAGAGAGAGAGGGGGGTAGAGTATGGGGGAGGAGAGATGAGGAAAGAGGAGAGGAGAGAGGAGAGAGGGAGAGAGAGAGAGAGATGAGAGGGAGGGAGGGGAGAGGAAGAGAGAGAGAGAGAGAGAGAGAGAGAGAGAGAGAGAGAGAGAGAGAGAGAGAGAGAGAGAGAGAGAGAGAGGAACCTTGTATTTTTGATTTGTTTAGTGTAACTTTGCTTCGCACATGAACAAGTACCTATTTTTCAGGATGTCGCTTGATTGGAAAAAATCATTAAAAAAATATACTTGACAAAAAAATTACACAAAAAATTACAAACAAATACACATCTTCTAGTGCTCACTCTTAACTATCTTTCTACCAAAGGATTTGTCAAAATACTAAATCTAACTATTACTTTTTTTATGCACACGTCAGACACTATGGTATGTTTTTTAGAAAAAATTAGGGTCTTTTTTTCATGCGTGAAGGATTTGACCCCCTTAATCTTATCCAATTTTGAAAATGTTTAGTAGTTTGGAAACTGGATTCAGAGTACTACAATATTTGTTTTGTGATTATCTTCATATCTTGAGTGGATGACTTTCAAATTTTGCCTCCAAGTTCAGGTTCACCCGATTTCAGAAAAAAGCATCCACTTATACCCCCCTTTTTGACCACCATCTTTGTGAACTTACCCTGCCCCCAAAAAATAAAATTTGTAAAATGTTTTGAGTGGAATGGCATTCACTTCTAACCTATGTGTAGGGTGAGTGCTAATTAACAAATATTTTTTCAATTTCTATTTATGCCATTTTCATAGCATATATATTATGTTTCTAAAGATGCATATTGACACCACATTTTTGAAGGAATATAATTTTTTCTGTAATGTGATTTTCTAATTAGTGTGTATCCACACCATAGATTTGAAGGAATATATATATTTCTTCTATAATGTGATTTTCTAATTATGCATGCATGTATGCTTGTATGTATGTATGCATGTGTATATGTATACATGTGTCTATGTGTATAAATGCATCCATATGCATACATATATCATATACATTATATGTAATATAATTGTATAGGTGTGTGTGTGTGCGCGCATATGTTGGTGTGAAAGAGATGTTGTACCAAACAAGTTCGTTGCCTAGGTCCTAATCATACATGATACTTAAGTTTACTTAGGCAACACATCAGATTCGTCTCATTTTGAGTAGAATTTGCACTTTAAGAGGATAGTTATCACTTTTCCACCCTCAATGGATATGTTATCACTTTTTGTATCAATTCATAAGATTAAGCCACGTGTCAAAATATTATGCAATCTTATGTTCATCTTGGCGTATAGAATGGAAGGGTCTCTTTGGTAATACCATTCATATTCATGCTTTCTATTTGAATTCATTGATAGGGATACAATTTATTCTTATCAAATTATTATTTTATTTTAATTATAATTTCCATTAGGTCTCTAAATATTTGGTGGTTATCTTCATAGAAAAATCTTATAACACACACACATGTTTATTGAAATGGGTGTCTTGAAGTCTTCAAAATCTCGTTCCTTGATTACAAAGGATGAGAAATCTTCTGCTAGAAAAAATAAGAAAAAGAACAAGCCTAAGAAGAACACAAAATCCACATCTATTTCCACAAAATAATATAAAAATTCCTCTTGCGAGGGAGAATCATCTAAGAAGGAGAACCCTACTTGGTGCATATTTCAAGAATACAAGACATGATGAACACTATTATTATAAGAAGAATAATGATGAATTGAAACAGATTTTTGAAAATAATAGAAACAATTTTCCTTCCAAAATTTCTACTTCATCTTCCTCTCATTCAAAACTATAGGGGAAATGAGAGTTCACTAGTTTAAACATGAAAACTAGGAATCATTCCCAACTATCTATTTCATTAGGAAACAATCAATTAGGCTCAAGGCTGAATTCTAGTCAATTAGGAGAGTTGAGTACTATAATTAATTGTTCCCTAAATTTAATTTGATGTGATTGGATATAATTATGATAAGAAATGATGCAAGAACTAGGTAAAATGCTAGGAAATTGACAAGATTTGGCATAAATAGACAAATAGATCAGAATGTAAACACAAAAGTGTAGATCTATAGATAAGAAACAAAAAAGAACCTATCACTAAAATCTAAGCCTAAAAACTACAAATTAATGTGCTAGGTGTCCTAGTCCTAAAGTTTTTTTCACTAGCTAACACATCAGATTCTAGTTCTATATGCTCCACAAATTATTCCCTCCAAAATTCAACCAAAAAGTGTGAGATAGTTGTGCTAATTAACATAGTCTATTAATTTTTGCTTGTTCAAAATTTGAAAATATAGCTCTTAGTCTACTCTTATCAATTCTAAAATTTTAGTAGTTGGATCTGTAACCTACACACAAAAAAGAGGAAAAATGTTGTGTTATATAGGGGATTTCCTAATGCAAACCCTAGGTAGAAATTAACCTCCACTAAATAGCTATGATATAATGTGAGAGATCTTACCCCTAGTAGGGTAGAGGCTAAAAAATTTAAAGGAAACTCTGAATTAACAAACGATACCTTTGCTATGAACTTGTAGCTTTAAAGTCTTCACAAATTTTGATGTTGCTTGACAAGAGTTAATTCATGTCATCATTCATGGAGGAAAACATAAAATTGGTCATGATTTCTAAGCTTGAAAACTAGGCTCCATATCCATCCCCATCTTCCTTGAAGATGTACAACTAAATTGCTCAATTGGAGTGATAGGAGAATGAACTTGTAGAAAGATGTTCAAAGGAGGGGGAGGGAGTTGTATTTATACACAATTCACACATTTTGTTTCTAACTTTTGAAGTAGGCTAACATGTGGGAGAAATTTACTTCTCTACATTGTTATGATCATTAGAGTTTCAAATTTGGGCCCAAAAAGGCTAGAAAAGGGTGCTAGGAACCATAGTTAAGGAGGACTAAGGCTATAGGAACCATATTCCTCACTTTCTAAGCCAAAACCAAGGTTAGTAATCTTACGATTGTGTTAGGTTTCCAAATTTGCTCATAGATTAAGTAAAATCGATCATGAATTAGGGGCATGAGGGAAAACCACTATTGGTTGGAAATTTTGTAATCAAGGGATGATTACAAAATGTTATTTTTAGCCACAATATGATGAGATTAAATCTCTCCTCACAAATAGGAGGTTTCCTCTTACAACAATCTAATAAATAGTATGTATCTAACTTCTATTTCCTATACTATTTTCAAGGTGTTACTATCACTTTATTCTCTTTTTTAAGAATAAGTATTCACCCAACTCTCTTTCTTCAAAATGGATTCTCTTCCTTAACAAGAAAACATAAACTACAAGATACTAACTTATTCAATAATAATCGATATAACTTTCAGCCATACAAAAGGATGACTTAAAGATGTACCAGTGAATCTATACTAACCAAGAAACCTTTGCAAGCCCAAAGTTATATGGTCTCCTTAAATGACTCATGAAAAATAACTTGTAATACGTAGGTAGCACAAATTATTTCCTATATATTATAGTCTTCTCTACTCTAAATAGATAACTTGATGTAGCACAAAATCTTCACCTTACTATAAAACATTGATGAAAGATTCACAATAAAATATTATAGCACAAAGTACACAATATTCCACCTTTATACCTTTTAACCAACAACTTATCACACTGCGAAATTCAATCTTTAAATATAATATTCTAAGAATGACATAAAACACTCTTAGTGACATACAATAAAGTCCTTCCAAGAAAAAGATTGAAGAACAACTTTACTTCTTTATTCATAGAATTTTCAGATTTTCACTAAAAGCACAATATATTTGATATCTCTATAATCCAATACTATTTCAATGCATTAGCTAAAAGATAAATATTTACAATAATGTCTCTCCTTTATATAGAGAAGAGCCTTGAGAAAATCTAGGAATCCTACAACTAATTTTGACTTATTCAAAGTACAATTCGATTTGGTTTAGGACTTGTACTTTCTTTACATGCAAACTACATATGTACATATACACATATAAAATGTCAAAAAAAAAATGCAAATTATAGACTTCAAAATATGATAAACACTACTAAGTGCTGGGGGACACTTATTCTTCATAAATTCTTCAAATTTCTTGAGGGCTTCTTTTATCAGTGATTCATCAGGTTTGTTTACATAGTTGAAAATGGTTTGAAGTTGAGTGGTGGTTCTTATATTTATTCTGAAGAGATTCTAAATTATCCAAGATTAACTAAAAATATACTAGACTATCAATAGAATAAGTTGCAAATTCTTCTTTATCCATTTGTACACTAACCAGTGGAATGAAATACTGAATAATGGTGTCAATATGTGGGAGCTTTTGGTCCTCATCCAATAACTTGCATGAAAACTCAAATTTTTAATTGATAATATTATGTATTTTATCTTTGCATTCTTTATGAGCTTTTTGGAGGTCCTTGATCAACTATTCAAAAGCATCCATTCTATATTCCAAGGCTTCCTATTAATATACATCTAACGAGTGGGAATGAATTCATGGTCATCAAGAACATCAAGCTCAAAATCCTCAAGATTGAGTGAAGCATTGTAGTCCTTATCCTACACATGTAATTCCTGTGATAGTAGAACGAGTTTTTGATCTAACTGAGATCTCACACTATCCAGGTTGTTTGATAACTTAACTGAAGAACTCAAAAGGTGTGTTCCTTGTGATAGCATCCTATTTGCCCATGCAACAGAAACTCTCCCATGAATCATAGTTTATTCTACCTTCTTCACAACTTCTTCATCAACAAAAGAGCCAACTAGTTTAATCGATTTTGAGGACTAAGTAATTTTATACAACACAAAAGTAAGTTGGTCCACTTAAAGTTTGAGATTGCCCTTGATGTCTTTATACCTATCATAAATTTTCATCAAAGCTTCAAGTGTTGATTGAGAATCTTCTTTGGTACTCTCATGAGTTAGTTTCCCAAACTCAATCCTCCTCACTTCATAATTTGTTTCTTAAATCTCATCAAATTTTTTACCTGGAGGAGGTATTGCCACTTCTTCATATTTGTTACTTGACTCATATACTCTTATTCTTGAAAGGTTTTTTGCTTTCTTAATTCTCTTTGGTTTGGGAGAAGCCAACTATCCAAAGTCAAAGTCATCTAGGGAGATAATTTTCTTCTTTCTCTTAGTTGTTTCTGATTATAACAAAGGAGGGAGAGTAGAAATCATTCCTACACTAGTGACTACAATCTGAATGGGCAAGGCTTTTAGTGGCATTATGGCAGCTACAATGGGTTTAGTGTGTGTCATAACTCCAGATGGAATTTCCACAATTGAAGTACTTGGAAAAGAGTCACCTATGAACTTGTAAAAGTTAATATAAGAAGCCTCAAGCATTGAGGTAGTGACTTTTGAGATAGTTGGAAAGGAAGAGAGATAACCAAAAACTTTCATCCCATTATCCTGTGGAGTATCCAAGATCGACTCAATTTAAGTAGATGAATGAATGGATATCATAGGAACAACACTAGCAATAGTAGAAACAATAGGCATCAACACCAAAGTAGAAATAGAAAGCAAAGATTAAAAACCAAGGGTGGAGAAAGAATAATGGACAAGTTTGTATTAGTGAGAAGAGTTACAACCTCAATGGCTACCTCTAAAGTATATTATTTGTTAGTATGGGAGATTTTCTTCTTGCAAGCCCTCTTTTGTTCTTATTTCAAATCATATCCAATAATTTTTACATAAAATTGTTCTTGTTCTTGGATGGGATTTTCATCTTTTCTCTTTTTATTTTGGGTATGTCCAAGATCATGGTGTGCCAAAACAGGCCCTTAAGTGGCAATGAAATTTCAGAAAATCAGAGTTATGCAACTTGACATGAAAATTTGAATAAGTTGTGAATATTATTTTTAAAATATGTAAGAAGAGGATCTATAGAAAATTGAATGTAGTTTCTAAGCTAGTAGTTGTTTTTTGGAAAAAAAATATCCTATTTGATGAAAATTTCAAATTTCAATGTAGTGGTACTAAAATTTGAGGAAAAAGATAAGAAGTAGATGTATGTCTGACCACCCTAATCACAATCAAATCATAATATTTTTTTATAATATTTATAATATAAGTATTAGACTCATGTCCAGATGTGACACATATTTTTTTATAATTTTTTATAAAGTAAATAATTATTTATGAATTTTTTACTACAGATTTTCAGAAATTCAGAAACTCCTATGTCTGACCACCTTAACTTGGTCAAAATCTTATGAAATTTAATTTTTTTTTTAATTTTTCCCTATTGTAGACGAAGCATAGGATGTGATGCATGTTTCAGATTCAAAAAATGTTATACCGTTCGAAAGTTATGAGTGTTTTTCAATCAGTCTATCAATCAGGACTATTGTCAGAATTCAATTAGAAAATAAATAATAATTGTTTATTAAAGTAGAAATAAGACAAGCCTTATATTGTTGGAAAGCTGAGAATGTTCTTAAAAAACCCTTTTCATTTTATCAATTTTGGCTACAAAAAAATTCGTCAGCCACCAGTGAAAAGTCTGGAAAATCAAGGAATACTGAAAAAACACGTTTTTTCAGTTGCTTCCAGGCTTGTCAGTTCCAAACCAAATCCTAAAGCATTCCCGAGCTAAAATTTGAAATTTGAAAATTTTACAATAGAAATTGGATATTCGATTATATCGAATATCTGATTTTAATAAGTAAATTCGCTAACTAAATTTGCACATAATTAATCTAATGTTTATTAATATATTAATTTATAAATAAATTAGTGGGGGGAGTGGGGGGAGAGAGGGAGAGAGAGAGAGAGATTAGGGAGAGGGAGAAGGAGAGGGGGGAGTGGGGGGAGAGAGAGAGAGAGAGAAAGAGAGAGAGAGAGAGAGAGAGAGAGAGAGAGAGAGAGGGGGGGGAGGGAGGAAGGGAGAGAGAGATAAAGAGATTAGCATTGAGGGAGAGAGAGAGAGAGAGAGAGAGAGAGAGAGAGAGATTAGGGGGGAGAGAGATATTAATACACCAAATTGTGTCGTTATGGGTCATATGGTGTCCGAAGGGGTCATAGGACACAATATGACCCCTTAGGACACCATAGGACCCATAGCAACCCAATATGGTGTCATAAGGGGTCATATTGTTGGCATTATGTGAACCGGTTGTATGAAGACATGATGACAGTGTATGTTGTCATTGATGTCAATATGTTGAAGCTGTGAAGCGGCAATATACTGAACCGGTTTATTGAAGTTAAGCAACTGGCAAAGAGAACTAGTATGGTGTTGAGAAGCGATATGGTAATATGTTGAGGAGTGAACTGGTATAAAGTCGTAAACCGGTGTATGTGCACAAAGTGAACCGATATGTTCAAATATGAACCGGCACATAGAATGTGGCATGACTACCAGTTGGTAGTCTCAACTTTAGGGTTTTCAGTTGATGTGTTCCAAGCCTTTGTGACTCAACTGATGACACTATGTGGTGAGTTAGCATTGTAGCGGTGAACAAATCGTGTTGCCACGTCAACCTTGTGCGCATGAAGGATCTTGCATGAAGGAGATTTCTCCTATCTACCTTGGGAATGTGTGAAGTCTGTAAACGGTGAAAATGCATGATGGGTTATCAGCCACCAAGAAAGCGGTGGAGAACGAATGATGGAGAATGTCTTGAGATCGGCTCAAGACTATTGCATTTAATGCAATATGTTCAATGGTTAGGATTGAACCATTTGAATTGCTCAACCTAAGATGTTTAGGGTTTAGGGTTTATGCTACTGACCAACCTGTTTCCTATAAGGTTGAGGTTGTGTTTTTGTCTGAGGTTGTTGGCAAAAGTTGTGTGTGTGTATCCAAGAGAAGGGATACGTGATTCTTGCCAGACCAAAGGAAAGAAGTGATACTTGTAGAAGTGAAAGTGCAAAAGGTGAAGAGGAGCTAAAGCGGATCTACATTGGCATTGAGTGTTGTTACCAGATCATTGTAATACCTGTTGATCTCTAACCACTTCAACAGTTGGGAAATCCCTTAATAGGGTAGCTTTAACTGGCTTACTGTAAATCCTTTAACAGGGTGACTCAAAACCATTGAGATCTTTAAATCATCTAACAAGGTAACCTTTAATAGGGTTTAACCCTTAACCAGGTATTATAGACATCCCTTAATTGGGTGATCCCTAACAGGATCAGTTCCTTACAGAACCCATTGTATCAGTCTTTAACCGGACAAGGCTCCTAATAGAGCGGACTTCTAAAGAGTTCAAAAATAGCTTGTGGGTATTCATCCCCACCGTGGTTTTTCCCAGTTGGGTTTCCACGTGAAAAAAATATGTGTGTCATGTGAGATGTTTCTTTCATGTGATGCTTTGTTATTTTCTATCAAGAAGTGAATCATGATTATGATTGGCAAGTAATTATATTTCTGATGATAGATTACCTGTTCATGCATAAGGGTGAATTGGAAGTGAAGTATTAGGTTGAGTGGAAAGCTAAGTGAGTAACCGGTTAATGCTTGTCTTAGTCATTTTTAGCTTTACCAGTTGTACTCTATTTCAAACCGGTGTCACTATTTCTCAGTCACTTGGATTGTTTTCTGTCTAACCAGTTTCAGGAAAGTGTTTTTGATGGTACGGATTCACCCCACCCTCTCAGTACCGGTTTGGTACTTACTATTCATCATTGAGTTATCACTTATTGTGTCTTAAGGGGTCATATGATGTCTTAAAGGGGTCATATGACCCAATATGACCCATTAGGACACAATATGACTCATAACGACACAATTTGGTGTCTTAAGGGGTCATATGGTGTCCTAAGGGGTTGTAGGACACAATATGACCCCTTAGAACAGCATAGGACCCATAACAACCCAATATGGTGTCTTAAGGGGTCATATGGTGTCCTAAGGGGTTGTAGGACACCATATGACCCCTATGGACACCATAGGACCCCTTATGACATCATATGGTGTCGTTAGGGGTCATATGGTGTCCTAAAGGGTCTTAGGACACAATATGACCCCTTAGGACACCATAGGACCCATAACGACCCAATATGGTGTCTTAAGGGGTCATATGGTGTTCTAAGGGGTTGTAGGACACCATATGGTGTCGTTAGGGGTCATATGGTGTCCTAAGGGGTCGTAGGACATAATATAACCCCTTAGGACACCATAGGACCCATAAAGACCCAATATGGTCTCATAACGGGTCATATGGTGTCCTAAGGAGTCATAAAGGTTCATGGGACACCATATGACCCCTAAGGACAACATACGACCACTAATGACACCATATGGTGTTGTTAGGTGTCATATGGTGTCCATAGGGGTCATATGGTGTCCTAGGACACCATATGACCCCTTAAGACACCAAATTGTGTTGTTATGGGTCATATGGTGTGCTAAGGGGTCATAGGACACAATATGACCCCTTAGGACACCATAGGACCCAAAGCGACCCAATATGGTGTCATAAGGGGTCATATTGTGTCCTAAGGGATCATATGATGGCTTAAAGGGGTCATATGATACAATATGACCCATTAGGACATAATATGACCCATAACAACCCATTATGGTGTCTTAAGGGGTCATATGGTGTCCTAAGGGGTCCTAGGACACCATATGACCCCTATGGACACCATATGACCCCTTATGAAACCATATGACCCCTTATGACACCACATTGGGTCGCTTTGGGTCTTATAGTGTTCTAAGGGGTCATAGGACATAATATGACCCCTTAGGACACCATAGGACCGAAAGTGACCCAATATGGTGTCATAAGGGGTCATATTGTGTTATAAGGGGTCATATGACACAATATGACCCATAACGACCAAATATGGTGTCTTAAGGGGTCATATACTGTCCTAAGGGGTCGTAGACACCATATGACCCCTATGGACACCATAGGACCCCTTATGACACCATATGGTGTCGTTAGGGGTCATATGGTGTCCTAAGGGGTCTAGGACATAATATGACCCCTTAGGACACCATAGGAACCATAACAACCCAATATGGGGTCATAACGGGTCGTATGGTGTCCTAACGGATCATAAGGGTTCGTGGGACACCATATGACCCCTTAAGACACCAAATTGTATCGTTATGGGTTATATGGTGTCCTAACGGGTTGTAGGATAGAATATGACCCCTTAGGACACCATAAGACCCAAAGCGACCATATATGGTTCCATAAGAGGTCATATTATGTCCTAAGGGGTCATAGGATGTCTTAAAGGGGTCATATCACACAATATGACCCATTAGGACAACATACGACCCAGAATGGCCCAATGTGGTGTCTTAAGGGGTCATATGGTGTCCTAAGGTGTCATAGGACACCATATGACCCCGATGGACACCATAGGACCCCTTATGACACCATAT
The DNA here is from genome assembly GCF_030272615.1 of Cryptomeria japonica. Taxonomy (NCBI): domain Eukaryota; kingdom Viridiplantae; phylum Streptophyta; class Pinopsida; order Cupressales; family Cupressaceae; genus Cryptomeria; species Cryptomeria japonica. Next base: position 596,156,393 of record NC_081412.1, on the reverse strand, counting down.
GTTGTTGTTAGGGGTCATATGGTGTCCTAAGGGGTTGTAGGACATAATATGACCCCATAGGACACCATAGGACCCATAACGACCCAATATGGTGTCATAACGGGTCGTATGGTTTCCTAAGGGGTCATAAGGGTTCATGGGACACCATATGACCCCTAAGGACAACATATCACCCCTTATGACACCATATAGTGTGGTTAGGGGTCATATGGTGTCCATAGGGGTCATATGGTGTCCCAGGACACCATATGACCCCTTAAGACACCAAATTGTATCGTTATGGGTCATATGGTGTCCTAAGGGCTCGTAGGACACAATATGACCCCTTAGGACACCATAGGACCCAAAGAAACCCAATATGGTGTCATAAGGGGTTATATTGTGTCCTAAGGGGTCATTTGACGTCTTAAAGGGGTCATATTACACAATATGACTCATTAGGACACAATATGACCCACAACGACCCAATATGGTGTCTTAACAGGTCATATGGTGTCCTAAGGGGTCCTAGGACACCATATGACCCATATGGACACCATATGACACCTTATGACACCATATTACCCCTTATGACACCATACTACATCGTTATGGGTCATATTGTGTCCTAATGGGTCATATTGTGTCATATGACCCCTTTAAGACATCATATGATCCCTTAGGAGATAATATGACCCATAACAACCAAATATGGTGTCTTAAGGCATCATATTATGTCCTAAGGGGTCGTAGGACACAATATGATTCCTTAGGACACCATAGGACCCATGATATGGTGTCTTAAGGGGTGATATGGTGTCCTAAGTGGTCATAGGACATAATATGACCCCTCAGGACACCATCAGACCCAAAGCGATCGAATATGGTGTCATAAGGGGTCATATTGTGTCTTAAGGGGTCATATGATATCTTAAAGGGGTCATATGACATAATATGACCCATAATGACAGAAAATGGTGTTTTAAGGAGTCATATGGTGTCCTAAGGAGTCCTAGGACACCATATGACCCCTTATGACACCCTATTGGATCGTTATGGGTCATATTGTGTCCTAATGGGTCATATTGTCTCATATGACCCCTTTAAGACATCATATGACACCTTAGGAGACAATATTACCCCTTATGACACCATATTGGGTCACTTTTGGTCCTATCATGTCCTAAGGGGTCATAGGACACAATATGACACCTTAGGACACCATAAGACCCAAAGTCACCCAATATGGTGTCATAAGGGGTTATATTGTGTCCTAAATGGTCATATGATGTCTTAAAGGGGTCATATGACACAATATGACCCATTAGGACACAATATGACTCATAATGACACAATTTGGTGTCTTAAGGGGTCATATGGTGTCCTAAGGGGTCATAGGACACAATATGACCCCTTAGCACACCATAGGAACCATAATGACCCAATATGGTGTCTTAAGGGGTCATATGGTGTCCTAAGGAGTCAAAGGACACCATATTGTCTCTATGGACACCATAGGACCGATCATGACACCATATGGTGTCGTTAGGGGTCATATAGTGTCCTAAGGGGTCGTAGGACATAATATGACCCCTTAGGATACCATAGGACCCATAACAACCCAATATGGTGTCTTAAGGGGTCATATGGTGTCCTAAGGGGTTGTAGGACACCATAGGACCCCTTATGATACCATATGATGTCGTTAGGGGTCATATGGTGTCCTAAGCGGTCGTAGGACATAATATGACCCCTTACGACACCATACGACCCATAAAGACCCAATTTGGTCTCATAACAAGTTGTATGGTGTCCTAAGGAGTCATAAGGGTTCATATGGTGTCCTACGACCCCTTAGGACACCATATGACCCCTTAAAACACCATATTGGGTCGTTATGGGTCATGTCATATTGTGTCCTAATGGGTCATATTGTGTCATATGAACCCTTTAAGACATCATATGACCTCTTAGGACACAATATGACCCCTTATGACACCATATTGGGTCTCTTTCGATCCTATCATGTCCCAAGGGGTCATAGGACACAATATGACTCCTTAGGACACCATAGGACCCAAAGCGACCCAATATGGTGTCATAAGGGGTCATATTGTGTCCTAAGAGGTCATATGATGTCTTAAAGGGGTCATATGACATAATATGACCCATTAGGACACAATATGACCCCTTAGGACACCATAGGACCCATAACGACCTAATATGGTGTCTTAAGGGGTCGTATGGTGTCTTAAGCAGTTATAGGACACAATATGACCCCTTTGGACACCGTCGGACCCAAAGCGACCCAATATGGTGTCATAAGGGGTCCTAAGGGGTCATATGATGTCTTAAAGGGGTCATATGACACAATATGACCCATTAGGACATAATATGACCCATAACGACCCAATATGGTGTTTTAAGGGGTCATATGATCTCCTAAGGGGTCCTAGGACACCATATGGCCCCTATGGACACCATATGACCCCCTATGACACCATATTACCCCTTTATGACACCCTATTGGGTCCTAATGGGTCATATGATCCCTTTAAGACATCATATGACCCGTTAGGACACAATATGACCCTTTATGACACCATATTGGGTATCTTTCGGTCCTATCATGGTCTAAGGGGTCATAGGACACAATATGACCCCTTAGGACACCATAGGACCCAAAGCGACCCAATATGGTATCATAAGGGGTCGTATTGTGTCCTAAATGGTCATATAATGTATTAAGGGGTCATATGACACAATATGACCCATAACAACCACATATGGTGTCGTAAGTGGTTATATGGTATCCTAAGGGGTCGTAGGATATAATATGACCCGTTAGGGCACCATAGGAACAATAACGACCCAATATGGTGTCTTAAGGGGTCATATGGTGTCCTAAAGGTTGTAGGACACCATATGACCCCTATGGACACCATAGGAACCCTTATGACATCATATGGTATCGTTAGGGGTCATATGGTGTCCTAAGGGGTCATATTGTGTCCTAAGAGGTCGTAGGACATAATATGACCCCTTAGGACACCATAGGACCCATAAAAACCTATTATGTTGTCTTAAGGGGTCATATAGTGTCCTAAGGGGTCGTACGACACCATATGACCCTTATGGACACCATAGGAGTTCTTATGACACCATATGGTATCGTTAGGGGTCATATGGTGTCCTAAGGGGTTGTAGGACATAATATGACCCAAAGCGACCCAATATGGTGTCATAAGGGGTCATATTATTTTCTAATGGGTTATATGATGTCTTAAAGGGATCATATGATACAATATGACCCATTAAGACCCAATATGACCTATAACGACCAAATATGGTGTCTTAAGGGGTCATATGGTGTCCTAAGGGGTCGTAGGACACAATATGACCCCTTAGGACACCATAGGACCCATAACGACCTAGTATGGTGTCTTAAGGGGTCATATGGTGTCCTAAGGGGTCATAGGACACAATATGACCCCTTAGGACACCATAGGACCTAAAGCGACCCAATATGGTGTCATAAGGGGTCATATTGTGTCCTAAGGGGTTATATGACACAATATGACCCATTAAGACACAATATGACCCATAACAACCAAATATGGTCTCTTAAGGGGTCATATGGTGTCCTAAGGTGTTGTAGGACACAATATGACCCCTTAGGACACCATAGGACCTATAATGACCCAATATGGTGTCTTAAGGGGTCATTTGGTGTCATAAGGGGTCGTAGGACACCACATGACCCCTATGGACACCATAGGATCCATTATGACATCATATAGTGTCGTTAGGGGTCATATGGTGTCCTAAGGGGTCATAGGACACAATATGACCCCTTAGGAAATCATAGGACCCATAACGACCCAATATGGTGTCTTAAGGAGTCATATGGTGTCTTCAGGGGTCGTAGGACACCATATGATGTCTTAAAGGGGTCATATGACATCTTAAAGGGGTCATGTGATCTCTTAAAGGGGTCATAACGGCCAAATATGGTGTTGTAAGGGGTCATGTGGTGTCCTAAGGGGTCGTAGGTCATAATATGATCCCTTAGGACACCATAGGACCCATAACGACCCAATATGCTGTCTTAAGGGGTCATATGGTGTCCTAAGGGGTCATAGGACACAATATGACCCCTTAGGACACCATAGGACCCAAAGCAACCCAATATGGTATCATAAGGGGTCATATTGTGTCCTAAGGGGTCATATGATGTCTTAAAGGGGTCATATGACACAATATGACCCATTAGAACATAATATGACCCATAACGACCAAATATGGTGTTTTAAGAGGTCATATGGTGTCCTAAGGGGTTGTAGGACACAATATGATCCCTTAGGACACCATAGGACCCATAACAACCCAATATGGTGTCTTAAAGGGTCATTTGGTGTCACAAGGGGTCGTAGGACACCACATGACCCCTATGGACACCGTAGGATCCATTATGACATCATATAGTGTCGTTAGGGGTCATATGGTGTCCTAAGGGGTCATAGGACACAATATGACCCCTTAGGAAATAATAGGACCCATAATGACCCAATATGGTCTCTTAAGGAGTCATATGGTGTCTTCAGGGGTTGTAGGACACCATATGACCCCAATGGATACCATAGGACTCCTTATGACACCATATGGTATTGTTAGGGGTCATATGGTGTCTTAAGGGGTCGTAGGATATAATATAACCCAAAGCGACCCAATATGGTGTGATAAGGGGTCATATTGTTTCCTAAGGGGTCATATGATGTTTTAAAAGGGTCATATGACACAATCTGACCCATATAAACCAAATATGGTGTTGTAGGGGGTCATATGGTGTCTTAAGGGGTCGTAGGACACAATATGAGCCCTTAGGACACCATAGGACCCATAATGACCCAATATGGTGTGTTAAGGGGTATTATAATGTCCTAAGGGGTCATAGGACACAATATGACCCCTTAGGACACCGTAGAGCCCAAAGCATCCCAATATGGTGTCATAAGGGATCATATTTTGTCCTAAGGGGTCATATGATGTCTTAAAGGGGTCATATGACACAGTATGACCCATTAGGACACAATATGACCCATAAACAGCCCAATATGGTGTTTTAAGGGGTCATATGGTGTCCTAAGGGGTCCTAGGACACCATATGACCCCTATGGACACCATATGACCCCTTATGACACCATATGACCCCTTATGACACTATATTGGGTCATTATAGGTCATATTGTGTCCTCATGGGTCATATTATGTCATATGACCCCTTTAAGACATCATATGATGCCTTAGGACACAATATGACCCCTTATGACACCATATTGGGTCGCTTTCGGTCCTATCATATCCTAAGGGGTCATAGGACACAATATGACCCCTTAGGACACCATAAGACCTAGAGCGACCCAATATGGTGTCATAAGGGGTCATATTGTGTCCTAAGGGGTCATATGATGTCTTAAAGGGGTCATATGACACAATATGACCCATAACAACCAAATATAGTGTCTTAAGGGGTCATATGGTGTCCTAACAGGTTGTAGGACATAATATGATCCCTTAGGACACCATAGGACCCATAACAACCAAATATGGTGTCTTAAGGGGTCATATGGTGTCCTAAGGGATCGTAGGACACCATATGACCCCTATGGACACCATAGGACCCCTTATGACATCATATGGTGTTGTTAGGGGTCATAAGGTGTCCTAAGGGGTCGTAGGAGACAATATGACCCCTTAGATCACCATATGACCCATAATGACCCAATATGGTGTCTTAAGGGGTCATATGGTGTCCTAAGGGGTCATAGGACACCAGATTACCCCTATGGACACCAGAGGACTCCTTATGATACCATATGATGTCATTAGGGGTCATATGGTGTCCTAAGGGGTCCTAGGACATAATATGACCC